>NC_058404.1:197268818-197311503 GCF_002201575.2 Neomonachus schauinslandi
AGGGAGGAAGGGAGGAAGGGAGGAAGGGAGGAAGGGAGGAAGGGAGGAAGGGAGGAAGGGAGGAAGGAAGGAAGGAAGGAAGAAAGGAAGGAAGGAGAGACTGGAGGGAGGGAAGGAAGTTATTTCTTTCTGGTCTCACTAAGGCTCTCCACATTGTCACTGGTATAAGACTCCCCTGGGAGTCTTATGGGATTTGACTCCCCTGAAATAAATAGCCAATAAATGAATTGTTGGTGTTTCCAGGACAAAATACCATAGACTGTGTGGCTTAAAACAACAAAAATGGATTTGCTCACAATCCGAGAGGCCAGAAGCCCAAGATCAAGGTGTGGCCGGGGTTGGTTGCTCCTGAGGCCTCCCCCGCCAGCTTGTGGATGGCTGTCTTCCTCCAGCGTCCTCACGTGGTCTTCCTTCTCTGTGAGTCTGTGTCCTAATCCCCTCTTCTTATAAAGACACCAACTCTATTTGATCAGGGCCTCCCATATGACCTCATTTAACCTTAATTACCTCCATAAAGACCCTAACTCCAAATACAATGCTTCAGTGACCCAGAGGAGTGATCATAACAGCACAGGGTTTCTTTTGGGGGTGACGAAAATGTTCTAAGACTGATTGTGGTAATGGTTGCACAACCCCATGAATATACAAACCACTGACTTGTACACTTTAGAGGGGTAAATTGTATGGTATGTGAGTTACAGCTCAATAAAACTCAGTGAAATATATTCAAACTCCCCCCAAGCCTTTGCTGGTAGACTCAAGCTTGGCAAAATCTCCTGACTCTCCATTACAAGTTCTGCCTCACAGGATTCCCACAAAGACAGCCAAGGGGACACAGAGACCCATTTTACAGTGGAGGCAGCTGAAGGACTGAGCCTCAGAGAAGGATCCAAGCCCACCTCGTGCTGCCCACCCAATGCATCCCATTTCATACACACCGTGGGATGCACTTAACAGGAGCCAATGTAACATAAATAAACATCGTAGGGTTTACCTGCAACAGAGTATGTACTGCGTGTGTGACAGGAAAGACTCCTTCAGTGGCTGATAAACACTCAGAAAATCCAACGAAGTACCCAATTTTAAGGCATCCCAGGATGATGGTAATGGCCGCAAACAATGTGATACTACCTAAATTGGGGGTGTGGGGGGAGAGCATAGAAACACACACATATAAGTGTTGATATGCACAGATGTCATTTCCAAATAAACCACATTAAACCCTCACATACACAGTCAAATGACTGACGAGGCTGCCAAGACCATTCAGGGAGGAGAGGGCAATCATTCCAACAAAGGGTGCTTGGGAGAGTAGCTATCCAATCACAGAAGGATGAAGTTTACCTTACTGTACATGACATACAGAAATTAACTCCAAATAAATCAAAGACTTGAATGTAAAACCTAACATTATAAAACTCTTAGAAGAAAACATAGAGGAAAATTTTTACAATGTTGGACTGGGCAGTGATTTATTGGATATGACACCAAAAACGCAAGCAACCAAAATTAAGATGGATACACTGGACTACATCAAAATGAAAAAGCTTTTGGGTATCAGAGGACACTAGCAGCCCACAGAAGGGAAGAAAATATTTGCAAACCTATATCTGATAAGGTGTTAGTAACAAGAATCTATAAACAGCTATAATTCAACAACAACCAATAAAAAAAAAACAATTAAAAATGAGCAAAGGATTTGAATAGCTATTTCTCCAAGAAAGACATAAATGGCTAATTAACACATGCAAAGATGCTCAGCATCACTCACCCTCAGGGAAATGCAAATCGAAACCACAATGAGATAGCACCTCACAGCTATTAGGATGGCCGCTAACAAAAAAAAAAAAGAAAGAAAGAAAGAAAGAAAGAAAAGAAAAGAAAAATAGGAGAGAGAAAGAAAGGAAAGAAGAAAAAATAAGTCACAAATGTTAGCGCTGGAGAAATGGGAACCCGTGTGCACTGCTGATGGGAATGTAAAATGGTGCAGCCACTTTGGAAAACAGAATGGCTGTTTCTCAAAAAATTAAAAGCAGTATTTCCACATGATCCAGAAATACAACTCTGGGGTATATCCCCCAAAAGATCAAAAGCAGGGACACAAAAGGCTATTGGTACATCCATGTTCATGGCAGCATTATTCACAACAGCCAAGAGATGGAAGCAACTCAAGTGTCCATTGACAGATGAAGGGATCAACAAAATGTGGTCCATCCAGACAATGGAATATTATCCAGCCTCAGGAAGGGAGGCCATTCCGACCCAGGCTACAACACAGGTGGAACCTGTGAGGACATTATACCTAGTGAAATAAGCCAGTCATAAAAAGACAAATATCATATGATTCCACTTATCTGAGGTTCCTCAGAATAGTTAAATTCATAGAGACAGAAATAAGAGTGCTGGGTGCCAGGGGCTGGGGGGCGGGGAGAATGGTCAGTTGTGTAACAGGTACAGAGTTTTAGTTTTGCAGGATCAAAGACCTCCGGATATAAATTGTCCTAACGTCAACGTACTTAATGCTACTGAACAGTACCTTTACAAACAATTAAGTCAGTAAACTTTATGTTATGTATATATGTGTATATATACACAATTAATTAGATATACATAATTAATTAATAAGACAGTATTATGTCCTGTTTATCATTGTTCCCACCCAGTGAATATCCCGGGTCTGACAA
Source organism: Neomonachus schauinslandi (assembly GCF_002201575.2). Taxonomy (NCBI): domain Eukaryota; kingdom Metazoa; phylum Chordata; class Mammalia; order Carnivora; family Phocidae; genus Neomonachus; species Neomonachus schauinslandi. The sequence continues at coordinate 197,271,503 of NC_058404.1, forward strand.
ATGATATACATCCAACAAAGATTGGCCAAATAAACAGAAGGCCTCTAGAAGCTTCTCCCCAAAAAAGATCAGTCTAAGAGTGTCACTGCTATGCTCAAAAATCTCAGTTCTCTAATTTGAAAATCCTGCTCTTCAGAGAATAAAGAGGAGGGGCATACGGGTATTCAGGAACCTTCTGTACTACCCTTGCAACCCTTCAGTAAATCTAAAAATTTCCGAAATATAAAGTATCTTTTTAAAACTGATAGGAAGGGGAGGTCCATAATAATGGCATGGAAAGGGCCCACTCTAGGGAAAGTGAACAAAGGAAGCATCCTTTGATGGTATATCCGGCATGGTTTCGACCAAACAATAAAAACGAACAAAAAATATGCATATGAAAAAAAAGACTGGAAAGGAACATGCAAAGTACATTAAAAAGAAACTTGTAACAAATAAAAATATTAGCAAGAGAAACACAGTGATCCTAGAGACTTGATCAACATCAAAGTTCCTAATCCTTTTCCTGGGCCAACGTTGACGGCCATTCACACGTTCTCTCCCACAAATGGGAGGAAACTGGATCGTGTGTGACATGCATTGCAGTGAGAGAGAGAGAACAGACTCATAAGACTGAGCTATAACATTACAGCTCCAGCCCAAGAAGCCTCCCGCGAAAAGTAATTCAATCGCCTGGCTCCTTTCCATTGCTCAAAGCCTTACAGAAACAACTCTAAGTCACATTTTTCTCTTCCATCCTGGAAAGCCCCAGTGAAATAAAAAACTTAGTAAGAGTGGAGATTCAATCCCAGGGCTTTGAAATGGTTTGACAAATGCACAGTTCGTTTTGGTTACAAAGGAAATAGCAAAAGGAGGTGAGGCAGCCTGGCTGGTGTGGCAAGAACCCAGGCTGTGGCTCTGGGGACCTGGGCACTGGTCCAGGCTGTGCCACGGATGTCATGTGTGAGCTCAGGCGAGTCACTTCCCTGCTCCTAGCCTCAGTTTCCCCAACTAGAAGATGAGACTGGTCCCCAGCACTGGTTCTCAAACTTGAACACGCATCAGAATCACCTGGAGGGCTTGTTAAAACACAGATGGCGGGGTTCCACCCCCAGAGTATCTGATTCCATAGGTTTGGGTGGAGCCCCCGAATTTGTATCTCTAACAAGTTCCCAGGTGGGGCTGACACTGTTGATCTGGGACCCCACCTTGAAAACCACTGGTCTAGAACATCCCAGTCGCTGACATTTCAAGAGGTATGATAAATACATCATACACTTTCTCATAGTCTTGAAGTCCTTCTTTCCTTTATCCATCCATTTATTTTTACAACAAATATTTCGGGGACTCCTACAATGCATGTGGCATTTTGCCGGGGGCTCACAGGTAAACAAACAAGATTGCTGGAGAAACAAAATACACATGTGTAATATTGTATAAAATTGGGGTGTGCGCAAAAATATAGAGGTGCAAGCTGGCGCCAGACTTCTCATCTGCAGCATGGGAAACCAGAAGCCAGTGGAAGAGCGACTAGAGTCCACTTCAAGGGAAGGACTGCAGCTCAAGAACCCAATTTCCATCCAAGATGCTGCCTGCTTCTCAGGGCAAAAGATGGAAAGAGATTTGAAGATAGGCAAAATATAATTCATTCAACAACTATTTGTTGAGCACCAACTATGGTCCAGCCACTGTCCCAGGCACTGGAGACATAAAAAGGGCAAATAAAATAAAGTGTCTGCCCTTGCTGAGTTTAACATTCTACTGGGGAAGACAGAGAGTAGAGGAGCGAGGAATGTCATCCACATGACTCCTCTGACAAAGGACTTTAGCCAAACAGCCAGTGAACTGGAGGAGAGTCCTCATAATTTGGGAAGATGAAAAGGAGAGGGAACAATGTTGAGCAATAAACTTATCAAAGGATTGGAGAGGATGATGGATGTATAATGGAAGGAGAGAGGATGTAAAATGGCAGGATGGATGGGAGGATGGGTGGCTGGGTGAATAGTCCAGTAGATATATAAATAAATTAATAGGAAAGAAAAACAGGATAAGAGAAACTAAATTCAAATGGATGAAGATAAATCCACTGGAGGGGCGCCTGGGTGGCTCAGTCGGTTAAACATCTGCCTTCGGCTCAGCTCATGATCTCGGGGTCCTGGGATCGAGCCCCACGTTGTGCTCCCTGTTCTGCGGGGAGTCTGCTTCTCCCTCGCCCTCTGCAGCTCCCCCTGCTTGTGCTCTCTCATTCTCTCTCAAATAAATAATAAATAAAAATCTTTAATGAAAAATTAAAAAGAGAGAGAAGCAAATGTTTTTCACAGATCTCGTCAGTGGAGCAGAGAGTAAGTGGGGGGATCTTCGAGCGGGCAGCAATGTGCCTTGCTGGGGGAAATGTTTGGTATTTCTTTTGGGGGGCAGATAAGAATGGAGTAATATGCATCTGACGGTGAGAACGAAGAAAGGAAAGACAGTCATTAATTTAATAGAAAGACACAATAAGATGTTCAAGTGCTCCAAAAAGCAAATGTGTGCAAAAGGAAAATGAAGGGAACGATATGTAAAAGAAATCATTATAATCATCATAAAGAAAAATGGGAACAAAGTCAAGTATATAAATCCTTACAGTAAACGAGAATGATCTAAATCTCCCATTAGGGCGCCTGGGTGGCTCAGTTGGTTAAGCGACTGCCTTCGGCTCAGGTCATGATCCTGGAGTCCCTGGATCGAGTCCCGCATCGGGCTCCCTGCTCGGCAGCGAGTCTGCTTCTCCCTCTGACCCTCCTCCCTCTCATGCTCTCTATCTCATTCTCTCTCTCAAATAAATAAATAAAATCTTTAAAAAAATAAAATAAAATAAAATAAAATAAAAATAAATCTCCCATTAATTAGACAACAAGGATGAGAATATTGAATTAAAAACAAAACCTAACTATATCTCTTTTGTGAATCACACTTTCCACTTAGTGGCAACGGCAGAAAATCAAGGTGTGGACAGAGAGGCAATGCAACTGAAGGGAAGGCAGGAACAGCACTATCGAAGTCAGACCGTATGGAATTTAAGTGAAATGGAATAAACAGGATAAAGAATCCCTTCACCTTTATCATCACACTTGAAAAAGAAGACCTAATGTATGAGGAAGATATAATAGTCCTCGTGTGCCAAATAAAATAGTTTTTCCCTTGTATATTTACCTGCTACTTTATTTTTTTAAGATTTATATTTTTTAAAGATTTTATTTATTTATTTGACAGAGACAGAGATAGCGAGAGCAGGAACACAAGCAGCGGGAGTGGGAGAGGGAGGAACAGGCTTCCCCCCGAGGAGGGAGCCCGATGCGGGGCTTGATCCCAGGACTCTGGGATCATGACCTGAGCCGAAGGCAGATGCTTAACGACTGAGCCACCCAGGCGCCCTTAAGATTTATTTTAGAGAGAGAGCACACACGCAAGTGTGAGTGGGGGAGAGCGAGAGAAAGAATGTCAAGTAGACTCCCCGCTGAGCGCGAAACCTGATGTGGGGCTGGATCCCACAACCCTGAGATTACGACCTGAGCCGAAATCAAGAGTTCGACGCTTAAGTGACTGAGCCACCCAGGTGCCCCTTATCTGCTACTTTAAAGAGGTAAAATGGAAGATTCCAGAACTAGACAGATCTGGCAGGACAAAACATAAGTAAGGGCACAGAAGAATTAAATCACACAACCAATAAACTTGGTTTTATAATATCCCTTTGCACACCTCAAAAAAAGAGTATATAATTTTGGATATCGATGGAATATCGACAAAAATCGAGTAAACTGATTGCCTCCCTCATAGGGCTGTAGAGGAGATTAAATGAGTCACTATATGAAAAGCACCTAGAACAGTGCCTCGCACATTGGAAATCCTATAAACAGATGTTATCATCATTATCATCACATCAACCACAAAGAAAAATTTAGTGAATTAGAACCAATTAGCAAGTTCCCCAGCCACATCACTTGAAACTAATCCTATAAGGTCTGGTGTTGGCAGAGCGAGACCCCTCATCTGTGTTAGGCACCCAAACCCCCCTAGGAGTCTGAAATCTTGAACTGCAGGCTCTTAGAGGTAGAAGTCCCACAAAGTCAGTCTACAATCCCCCATCTCATGCAAGAATGCTTCCCAGTGCATCATGAGTAGCGGCCAATGGGTCTCCATCTGGACATGCCCAGGGCCGGGAGGCTCACTATCTTTCAAAGCACACCCTTCCATCACCAGCTAGATCTTACATTAGAATGTTCTTCCTTACACTGAACTGCAGTCAGCCTCCTGGAACTGCCATTCTCTTTCCCGGAGATTCTGTCATAATTACTCATCCATCCGTCCATCCATCCATCCATCCATCCGTCCATCCATTCCTTTGATGATTCAGTAAATATCAGCTGCCACTTTTTACATGTCAGGCACTGTGCCAGGGGCTAAGGATATATTGGGGGGCACATTCAGACAGAGGCTCTGCCTCCAAGAGCCCACAGTCTGGTTACTGACGAAGTGAACAACACAATATCCTGCCTGATTAGGGTTAAGAAGAAAATGTAGGATGCTCTGAGAACATACAACCTGGGAGCCACACCTGTCTGAAAGGATCAGGAAAGGCTTCCCTAAAGAAGTGACTCTGTTTTCTGGAAACCAAAGGATGGCCTGGAGCTCACGGGAGTGAAGCTGCCTCATTTTCTACCCTGGTACATCCTCTCTCCTCTGGACTCAACACCCTTGCATTCCTCCTGGGGCCCTCCTTCTACAGGTGCCCATGTGATGCTCAAAGGGGAGCAAGGTACCCCTACATGCAGAACGACTTCCTTTCCAATGAATGCCAAACCAGCATCAGCATTTTGGGCAGCCCCATCTTACAGAAAGCAAAAAGGAAGCAGACTTTTGCCTTCTCTGACACCTGTTGATACCATGCCATCTGCCCTGAAGCAAGGAGCTCAGCCCTCTTCTTTCTCACTCTGTCCAAACACTTCCAGTGATGGGGAGCTCAGCCCTCCTCCTGAAACCCAGCTTCCCGGTCTGGTAAGTGGAGGTGATGACACCCACCTCAAGAGTCGCTGTGAAGTTGAAAACGTGTGATATTGAAACCTGCTGAGTGGAAGAAGCCGGTCACACAGATGACAGATCACATGATTCCCTCCAGTGGAAATGTCCGGACTGGGCAAATCCAGAGAGAGTAAGTGGACTAGTGACTCCTGAGGGTCAGTGGGGAGTTAGAGGTTTAGGGGATGACAGCTAAAGGGGACGGGGTTTCTTTTTGAGATGGTAAAAGTGTTCTCCAACTGACTGAGGGGGTGGTTGCATTTATCTGTGAATATACTACAAACAATTGATTCCTGCACTTCAAATGGGTGAATTGCAGAACATGTGGACTTTATTTCAATAAAGCTATTTTAAAAAAGAAGAAGGAAGAATGTCTGGGACACACTGATGTGGGGCTTGCTATCCCTGTGGCAGAGACAGAAGCCCCGAGAAACAAGGAGTGTGTGGGAGACGCTATGTCTGCAGATGAATGAGGCTGTGAAATTAAGGTGAACATGCGTTCTGAGCAGGGAGAGCAAAGTGAAGCCCAGACCAATGTTCATGAGCTTGCACCTGCCGCAAAGTCAGCAGGGTGGGCTGGGATCCCCCGGGACCCACCCGACAGGTCCCTCCTCTGCCTCTCGCCAGGTGCTGCCCCCTGACAGCATCCAGGGTTCTGTGATCCTGGCATCATCCCTCGTGGTTTCTCGAGAGTTCTGGCTGCACTTTCAGACTGTGGGCCCCCTGAGTGCCCAAACTGTTGCATCTTTATGTCCTGCAGCCTTTGCCCCTTCCCTCGTCCCCCTCTGTTGTTCTCTGCCCTCTTCACACACACACACACACACACACACACACACACACACACGTGGACCCATCTCTTTTATCGACCTTCACTTACTCACAGGTGGGGACAGCCTCTTTCCCAAACCCATCATCATGTTCCGGACCTTTATATCTACAGTCCGTACAACCATCACCCGTAGGCTGGTCTTATGTAAGCAGCTCACCTCTGCCCCTTTACTTCCAGTCCCTTAAGGGACAATAAGCATAGTGCTGTGAGCAGCCCATTTCCATGGGTGGGATGCTAGATAGAGATGTAATGTATCATATACATGGGTATGTCTCATTCTAAGAGAAAAGTATTCTGTAAAAATCTGATCTTATAAAAGGAGTAAATTGGGGGGTGATTATTCACAAGCATTTAAAAAAAAAAGAATCACTGTGACAAATAATTGTGACAACACTTCTAACGTACGTGCATCCCGAAGTCACTCAATAAACACGGCTACTTTTCTTATTGGCGTTGTTCCCATAAGTTTGTGTTAAAAACACTTCCCTGGGCTTGAGACAGAACAGTAGTAACAACAAAATCCTATCACTGGTACGTAAGCCACTGCAGTCTTTTAAGGGACTAGAAACAGACCAGAAACAGGACCCTGGTAATTCACCAGATGAACCAGCTATGCAATGGGCTTGCATGTCACTGCACTCACTGGGCTGGCACGAGATATCCAGGATGCTGTTGCTGCTTCAAAAAAAAAAAAAAATCAATCTCTTTACTTAGCAAATAGAGGAGCTGAATTAATAATCCATCATTTCCACTAAAAACTTTAATAGGGCAATGTTTTTTGTTCCAAAGGAAGTTTTCACTTTCTCATACCCAGTAGGTGGAACAGAATGTTCTCTGCTCAAAGCAATGCCTCACAGCCCATACCAAGACCCAAAAACTTTCTCTGGAAAATGTTGGTGCCCCGAATTCCACAGGCTGGCTCTTTCTCAGAGCCCCAGACTTCTAAGGCTGTCACAGAAGCCAGGGAAGAGCTAAGTCAAACCTGTCTTCCCGGCTATGCTTCCAGGAAAACCTCAGCCCTGGCGGGGGCTGGGACTCAAACACTGCCTTTGGCACCCCAACGTTCTTTCATCTCAGGACAATTAGCCTCTGGAACTGTGTTCACGTGATGCGGCTCCCACCTCTTCCCTAAAAAGTGACCGGGGTTCTCATTTTACTGATGAGGGAACAGGGACTCTGAAGGTGAAGGTCCTCAAGCTGGAACATGGAGCCAAACCTTCCAGGGCCAGCACTATTTCCATTATCCACATACCTCATTTGAATGGTTATGTTATCATGATTGTTTAAACCACCACCATTTACTGAACACCTACTATGTGCTCTCTATTGCCACATTCATTCTATCACTACTTGGTGTCCAATAGACATCTCAAAAGTAACATGCCCACGAGAGGAAACTTGATTCTGCATCCCCACCCCTGCTCCTCCTTTTGTCTTCCTAATCTTGGGAAATGGCACCACCATTCACCCACTGACTCAGATCCCAATGCTTGGAGTCTTCCTGGAAAGAGGGAGAGAGAGGAGGGAGAGAGAGAGGAAGAGCAGGGGAGGGAGGGGTGGAGAAGGGAAGGGGGCAAGGATTGAAGGAGAAGGGAATGAGGAGGAGTGAGGGAGAAAGGAATGAATGGAGGAGGGGGGAGGAAGAAGGAAGGAAAGAAGAATGGAGGAGAAAGGAAGTGAGGGAGGGACAAAGAAGGGTTCCTTCCACTATTGGAAAGCATAGGTCAAAAGCCTGTGTGTGTAATATTTTTCAGCCTGTGTAAATCAATATCCTCAAAACATTTCATGCCTATTTGTTTGTGTGGGTGTTTGATATGGTGCCGGATTCCCCGCCATTCATGAACCTCCCTAAAACAACCACTTTCAGAGCAGGAATTTGGGCCAGCCTGGAGTTGTGTCCAGTTTTTCCAAAGGCAAGATGAACTAGACACAGTCCCTGAGCCTAAGAAGCCTAAAATCTCATCCGGATGACCAGGCTCCTATCCAACTAGTCATGATACAAGGTGGGAGTTGACAAGGAGCGAAACACTCTCCACAGAGAGAGACATGGTAGCCAGTGGGGGTGAGGAGTAGGTCCTGCCAGGCGGGGTAGGGAAGATGGCCCCGTGCCAGACCTTTGAAGGGATGTGGGTGGGCACCCAGCCTGCACCCAGCCAGCAGTCAGTCTCCCTCGGCTGAAACTCAGAGGGTGGGCAGATTGAGTCAGGTGCCCAAGGTCATGCAAGGACAAGGAAAGCTACATTCTAAGGGAGAGTTAAATTCAGACCTCAAGAGAATTCAGGTAGAGAGGTGCCATGTGCTGGTCCACACGGAGGGAGGTGGACCTCTCTGAGACAGCCGCTTTCTCCACCGCGAACTCCCGACTCCCTCCTCCCCTTGACTCCACCATGTCTGTCTCCCTTTGAAAAGCAGAAGCTCCTGGAGGAGGGGAACCTTCCATCTTGACAACGTTTCAGTCTGCGGCGAGTAGGAAGGAGTCCCCACCCTCCACCGCCCCAGTGTTGATCCACTTCTCCATGACTCCATTGGTCCCAACTGCATGCTCTTGCATCCTCTAAGCATCTACTCTACGGCCAGACCCCAGGTGGCTCTAGGACTAAGGGAGGAGCATCACAGAGCTCCCCTGGGGGGCGGGGGGAGGGGACAAAAGTATCAACAAGAACGCTGTCTACCCAGGGGGGCACGGTGCGGGGTGGAGGAGTGTGGTCAGCACCACAGAGAGCAGGGGGAATCAGAAAAGCATCACGGGTTGGCGGGGGTGGGGGGAATGAGGCCTGAGCCCTGTCTTGGAAAGCAGGGCAACGGGAAGGCACTTCCAGAGGGAACAGACTATGCAAAGGCGTGGAGATAGGAAACCTTGTGATGGGAACTAAGAGCCTTTCAGACTGGAGCACAGAACGAGGGCCAAGTTGGGGACAAAACTAGAGGCCCTCTGGGGACTGATCTTAGAAGGCCAGGAAGGCCAGGATAGGGAGTGTGGCCTCCCTCGTGGGGGTCGGTGGAACCGCTGCAGGACTTGCAGCCAAGGGGAGATGCGAACAAGTTTGTGGAGCTGTAGCCCTTAGGATGGAATGTGTGTCAAGAGCCCGAGGGCAGAGAGAGCAGGCTACTGCAACAGACCAGGCTCAACAAAGGCACCGAGAGAAGGAAGGGAGGAGGGGAGAGCCGGAAACGCCGTCGGGGAGACGGAGGCTGGTGCGGCGGCGGCGCCGGGGACTCACCGCGGAGCCAGCGCGCGCCGGCGTGCGTGTCCTTGGGGCGGATGAGGCGGCGCTGCGCGGCGCTGCGGCCCACGTACCACAGCATCCAGAGCAGCTGCAGCAGCATGAGCGCCGTGAGGAAGCAGAGCAGGTCGCTCTTGCCCACCGCCGAGGCGTGCACGGCCCAGGCCAGCAGGAGCAGAAGCCCCGCCACGAACACGACCAGCCCGTACTGGCTGCTCAGCACCTCGGCCAGCTTCTGCGGGACGCTGGCGCGGACGGCGCCCCGCCGAGGGGCCGGGGACTCCGGCGACGCCACGCACGCCGCGCACGCCGCGGACCCCGCGGCGGGGAGGCGGGGCGATGGGCAGGCCGCGGGTCCGGCGGACGCCCTGCCCGGGGCGCTCCGAGCCGCCGGCGGAGAGGCGGGCGCCCCCTGGCCCTCGGGCATCGTGGAGGGGCCCGTACCGGGTCTGGTTCCGGGAGTGGCTGCGGGCCCGGACCCCTGCGCCTCCCTTGCCCTGACGCTCTCTGCCAAGCGGCCCCCCTCTCCCGATCCCGTCCGACGCCTGCCCTTCCCGCTTCTGCCCCTGTGCCCTCGGCCAAGGTGCCCACGGGTCCGCTTACCACCGACCCCCACCCCGCTGGCCCGCGCCGACCCCGGCTTCTTCCTTGCGCTCCGGCGTGCGCACTGCCCACTTCCCCGGACTCCGCAAAGCCCGGGGCAGCCCTCCCGCCCGCTCCGCGACCCACGCCGACCGCTCCCCGCCCCTGACGCCTGGGACCCGGGCCAGCCCTCCCGCGACGTCCGCGAGCCCTCCCGTCCGCTGCCCGCGCCCGCCCCCGGCTGCGCGGAAGCTTCTTGGCGACAGGTGCCTCCTGCCGGCTCCCGGGGTGGCGGTGAGGGGCGAGGGGTCACCCTGAGCCCGCCAGCGGGAGTCGGCGCGGGGGGCGTGGCTGCGGCCCAGCGGGGCGCCGGGCGGTCAGCAGGAGCCAGCACCGCTCAGGCTGTCCCCAGAGCCGCTGAGTCGCGGACCGCAGAGGTCTAGGTGAGCCTGAAAGTGTCCCTGTGCCTGAGTCCTGTCTGTCTGTCTGTCTGGCCTCCACCCTGCCTATTTCTGCGGTATGTTTTCTCTGTGCGGGTCTCTTTGGGTCTGGCCGTCTGTCTTTGGGGTGTGTCTGCTTGGGGCGGGAAGGGAAAGGTGTCACAGCGCTCATCCCTAGATCTATGAATAGGGGGACGGGGTGTCTTTTTGTTTGTGTCTGTGTTTGTCCGTCTGGTGTACCTGTGTGTCTGCCAGGAAATGCCCAGACGGGGACAAGACAGGGGCTACTTCCCAAGAAAAGAGATCGTCTCTGTCCCTCTTCAGAGAGAACGGGAAGCTTCTTCTGCACCGAGCACCCCTGGGAGTGGGGGCTGCCAGGCCCCGCCCTGGAACTGTGGGCGCCAGAACGTCTCCCTCAGCAGCACCGCTCCCCCAGCCGGTCTGAAGTCCAAGCTGAAGCTGAACGTGTCTGCCACGGTGTCCAGCTCAGTTGCTGCTGAAGAGGAGATTCCAGCTGGCCCCCCAGGTTTCTGCAAAAGAGCCTCCTAAGGGCAGAGAGGAAGAAGGGAGCAGGGAGTCAGGAGGCAGCTGCTTGTGTGACTGCAGTCTGAAGGCCAGCAGGCCTCCTGGGTGAGCCCCCTGTGCAGTAACAGAGGGTTCTTCACCCAGGAGACACCTCTCCCCCTTGGTTTAACCCTCTTCTCTTGCTGCCTTGACATTAATTTTTGAACAAGGGGACCCACATTTTCATTTTGCAGTGGATCCAGCAAGTTACATGCTGGTTCTGACTGCCAGAGATTCCTGACTGTGATGGGGGTGAGCGATGGAGGGGGGGAGCCCTGGGCCAGGAGAGAGTCAACCTGGGAGCCCTGTCTTGCCTCCATTCATTTTTTGAAATTCATTCGTTCATTTATGGGGTCAACACTTATTTATCCAATGCTGAGTCCTTTGCCAGGCTCTGTTCTGAGTGCTGGGGCTTCAGCTATGAAAGACTGTCCTCAAGGACCCAACATTCTAGCAGAGATGTGCTGAATAGACAAGTATTTCTTGTGAACGCACTGGGAAGCTGGAGAGCATCAAAGGTGAGACTCGAATCTGCCTTCTAGGAAACACGGCCCAGCAGGGGTGACTGAGCAAGCAGCTCCTGGGAGCAGAGGTGACTAGAGGGGAGGGGTGGATGAGCCTGGATTCTGCCAGGAAGGGTGAGAAGTTCCCAGAGATGGCAGCACCGGCCCAGCACCCGGTCTTTACACCTAGGAGTAGCAACCCCCAGGCGACATGGGGCAGGGCAGGCATTCCAGAGAGTGGGTGGAGCTTGTCCACAGAAATTAATGTGAACTGCAGGGCACCTTAAGACTCTGCCTTTCAGCTGGGTTTCCCCAGACTCAAGCCAGGTGGATGCTCAGTAAATAAACCAAGGAGTTAATGAACGCACAAATGGATGGATGTTGCATGAAGGAGCAAGCAGGTGTGGCTCTCAGCGGACCAGCAGGTTATGGGACTCAGGGCTGCACCTGCCCCACTGTGCTCTATCCCCTTGCCTTGCTTCATTTTCCTCCCTAGCTCATTACCTGGAATGTGTATACATCTGTGGCCTGTCTCCTTCCCATAACGAAAGCTCTACGAGAAGGACATTGCCTATCTTGGCCACAGCTTTATCTCCAGCATGTACAACAGTGCTGACCAGCACATCATAGGTGCTCAATAAGTAGGTGTGGAATGTGTCCCCCCCCCAAAAGATATTGAAGTAGCCCCCAATACCTGTGAGTGTGACCTTACTTGGAAATGATCAAGTTGAGGTCATTAGGCTGGGCTCTAATCCAATATGACTGTGTCCTTATAAAAAGGGGAAATTGAAGACAGACACCTCTAAGAGGGGAGACGATGTGAAGACACAGAAAGAGAGCCATCTGCAAGCCAAGGAACATTAGAGACCACCAGATACTAGGAGACAGGCCTGGAATCAAGAAGTCTTGATCTTGAACTTCTAGTCTTGAGAATTTTGAGACAATACATCTGTGTTGTTTAAGCCAGCCGGTTGGTGGTCTTTGTTATAGCAGCCCCAGGAAACTAAGACACCTGACTTATACCTTCTAATTAATTCCTTCTTGCTTGTCCAGCTCTCCATCCCCCTACCCCCCACGCTATAGACTATTGGTAACTGTCTTTCCAATGCTGAGCTTCCTAAAGGCAAGAACTATGTCTGATCCAATCTGCTCTCTAGCACCTAGCCTGTGTTTTTATCATACATTGGAAAATGTGTATTGAGTACCTCCCAAAGGCCAGGTACGAGGCCAGGCCTGGGGACAACAAGATGAAGCCCATAGTTTGTGCCAAATGCCATGGGACCCTGGGAGGGAAAGAAAGAGAGGGAGGGAGCGCTTAATGCCTGGCAGATGGCAGGAACTCCATGAATGCCCCAGGCTCCCATAAAATCCCCCTTTGCTTTTTTTTCAATTCTACAATGCACATCAATTCATTCTCTCTTTTTTATAAATCGGTTCAAGTCAGCGTGGATTTGTAGGGAAAGGCAGTCTCAAGCAGTGGATAGGGGAGTGAGTTCTAAAGCCAGGCTTCGAGGTTTGATCCCTGGCTCCATCATTTCCTGCTTGTGACCCTGGACCCGTTACTAAACCTCACTGTGCCTCAATTTCCTCATCTGTAAAATGGAGCTCTTCACAGTTACCATTCTCCAGGTTTCTATGAGGACGAAATAGGTTGATGGCCTATGAAGTACTTTGGAATGTGCCTGCCAAATACAATGTACCTCAGACACTTTGTTATTTACTGAGCACCTGCCCTGTGTGGGACACTGAGCCGAGGCTGTGGGGGAGAGGTAGCCAGCTGGCCATCATACCAGTGCTCCCCTTCCATGGTGCGGAATTGTCACTGGGAAGTGGCTGTCGAGCCAGGGACTCTAATTCCCAGGGCCCCTGGCATCTAGGTGGAGCCAGGGGACTAGGTTCTGGTCAGTGCAATGCAGGCAGAAGTGATGACACCAGAGCCCCCTTGGAAGCCCAGTGCTAAAGATGGCGGTGTCCGTCAGCCTGAGCCCCCCAGTGAGGGGCAAGGTGGGGTCTCGATGCTGAAGCGGGGCCTCCCTGTGAGAAGTCAGCTTTTGTGCTAAGTCACTGTAATTACACAGTTCACGTGTTAGCGCAGCTAGAGCTACTCTACTCCTTTAGAACACAGGAAAATAACATGCACTCTGCCTCTGAAAATCAGGTGGGGCTTCCTTTTCTGGGCTACCTCGATTCCTTTTAATAAGCAATGAAACGGGGCGCCTGGGTGGCTCAGTCCATTAAGGGTCTGCCTTCGGCTCAGGTCATGATGGCAGGGCCCGGGGATCTGGTCCCATATCGGGCTCCGTGCTCCCGGGAGCCTGCTTCTCCCTCTCCCTCTGCCGGCAGCTCTGCCTACTTGTGCTCTGCCTCTCTCTCTGTCACATAAATAAAATACAAATCTTTAAAAAAAAGAAGCAACAAAATATAAGTTTCTGGGCCCAGAAGAGAGACAGTGAAGTCTGTGCCCTTTCCTCTCTACTCAAGACAATACTCAAGAGTGAGATTTACCCATCTTTCTGCCTTCCGCTGATGTAAACTTTTCAAAGGTCTGATCCCTACAGGACCCTCCATCGCTTACGGCTGCCCCCAGCTCAGTGGTGAGAAACGGTGAGCTCCAGTGGCACCCAGGCCCCTGGCTTTGGCCTCCTTCAGAGCATGTTACTGTCACCCACATTCCACTGATCCCGTGCTCATCTCAGTGAAGGACCAGGCAGCTGCTTTCCAGGGACGGTTCAGCGCCATACGGGTGGTGGTGAGATACGCTGCCCCCGAGACATGGACTCTCCAGTTTCAGCGAGGATGATGGGATTCCAGAGAGGCAGAGGCCAGGTGGCAGAGTGCCTAATTAACCGCCACAGACAGCACGAGCCACAGTACCCAGTGCCAAGTAGATGTTGCCCCCAGTTACCTCTGGTGGTGGCTATATAATCCCAGGACTTCTAAGAGTAAGAGAGGCGAGCGGTGTTAATTAGTCTCCTAGGGTGGCTATAGCAAAGTACCACCAGCTGGGTGGCTTAAAACCACAGAAATTTATTATCTCACAGTTCTGGAGCCCCGAGGTTGGAAATCAAGGTGTCAGCAGAGACCCACTCCCTCTAAGGGATCGAGGGGGAGGATCTTTCCTTGTCTCTTCTAGCCTCTGGTGGCTGTTCCTGATCCTTCTTGGCACCCCTTAGCTTCCAGCTGCATAATCGAATCCCTGTCCCTGTCATTGTCACATGGCCATCTTCCCTCTGTGTCTGTCTCTCTCCTCTTTGTATAAGGACACTGGTCGTATTGGATTAAGGGCCCACCCTACTCTAGTATGACCTCATCTTAACTTACACTGTTATTACATAGGCAAAGAGGGTCACATGCACAGGTACCATGGGTTAGGACTTCAGCATCTCTTTGGGGGGTGGGGGGCACAATTCAACCCACGACAGGCAGCCTATTAAAGCATTATTTGATCTATATCACTGGAAAATCTCCAGGTAAGGTAGCCAGAGATCTATCTTGAATCATTACAAGAGAGAGTCAAAACCTGTCACTTGGTGTCCCAAACCTAAGCCAGTTCACGGACCTGGGGTTCGCGAATGAAGAGGGGGCTGGGTCTCCTTGAGAAAAGCCCTGCCACATTGCCACAAATATCCTGTGACTCTTCCTCTGAGCCTTCTCCGAAAGGGCACACAGCATGATGGCATGGTGACCATTCACTCGGGAAAGGTCATTCCTGGGTCTATTTTCTTGACTTTTCCTTTTGAAATGTTAGATTTATAGAAGAATTGCAAAGATAGTGTAGACATTTTGGTGTACCCTTCCTTCACCCAGCTCCCCCCACCTCCTCCTAATATCTCATATACCCTGGGAACTTTGTCAAAACTAAGAAATTCATGTTGATATAAAAGTATTAGCTAAGCTACAGTCTTTATTTGGATTTAACTACTTTTCCCACTAATGTCATTTTTTGTCTACGCAGATCCTTTGGGAAGCACTAGAATGAGCTCTGAATGGATGTTAAGTACTGGGCATTGGGTGAAGTCCATGGTCATGGATCGGGAGCAGTGTGGTGTGGAAGATCATGACCATATACATGCCAGCAGAAGCATCACGGGAAGGAAAGACAAACTCATCTTCAGAGTATGTGTCTTATCCAGGGAGGACAAATCTCCAGTCCCTCCATGATGGAAGCGATCCGATATAATCAAACGTCCACCAGGCAGGTCTCGCCAGGGAAAGGCAGCTCAGGGGTGGCCTCTGCTGTTGGCAGCAAGTTCTATCACAACCTGATCAACCACCCTAAGTGGGGTTTTTGTTGTGCTCATGGATCTGGGGGTCAGGATTTGCAGGGGACACGGGGGGGTTGCTTTTTCCTCCGCTCTGCAGTGTCCGGGCCCTTAGCAGGGAAGACGAGAACAGCTGGGGGTGACTCGATGGCCGGCACTAGAACCCCCGAAGGTTTCATTCACGTTCTGGTGCCTGAATGAACCCAAAGGCTGGACTCAGCTGGGTTCCCACACGCACCCTCTGTACATGCCTTGATTCGGATTCCGGATTCAAGGGAAGGGACAAGTGACCAGAATTCAGAATGTTCTTTTCAGATCATCATAGCAGGGTCTGCACTCACTACTGGTGACCACCAGGTCAGCCTTGGGAAGGGGCTTCTGCGTTGCTGAGCGCTGGCCCAGCCCCCATCCCTCCCTCCACCATGATCCTTGTACCTGGGCCCGTTGAGCAAACACTGGGTGGCTAGGCAGAGGCTGACCGACCCGCACAGAACTGTTTTGCCCCCTCATCTGTAGGGGATGCCTTGGGTGCACATTCGTGTGACTCATGCTTCACTCTGAATCCATGCTGAGAGGCCCCTCCATGTATTATTCCCCAAAACTCCTTGCCACTAGTTTCCAGTTCTTCTTTCCAAGTCACTGACCATCTAGCCAAACTAGTAGCCTGTGAGCAACCATCCCTGAATCCATGGAGATTTGTACTCTGGACATCTCTCAGTCCAGACAAAGTGGCCAAACAAAAGGAGCACTCAGCGTTCAGCCCGCTGGGAAGGTTTTCCTTCACCACCTTCAGGGACCCCTTTGGGTGGGGCCGTGATGCTGCAGCTGTCTATGTGGTTGGATATCATACTCTACGGAATGGATCTCAAAGGCCCCTGAGCCACCTGTACATGCAACGTACTCATGGTTTCTGACCCTGCTCAAGTTCAAGTCTTAGATACCATTTCTACTCGGCAATATATTACCGCTGTGCGTGCCCAGCCTTGCGTTGGGTGGATCAGGTGACGTCCAATTCATGCCATAGGTAGGTGTCCATTTCTCAGGATCTGCTCCTTCCCCTTCAGGCCCTGACTCTGGTGGATGAGATTTCCTAGACTGAGAAGTCAGCCATCTGGGATACTCTGCCCACAACGAGGTCCTGAGCCTGATCCTTAGTGATGTCCACCCTCTAGCTCCAGGAGGTAAAGGTTTCTTTAAATGCGACGAGAAGGGGCGCCTGGGTGGCTCAGTTGGTTAGGCGGCTGCCTTCGGCTCAGGTCATGATCCTGGAGTCCGGGGATCGAGTCCCCGCATCGGGCTCCCTGCTCGGCGGGGAGTCTGCTTCTCCCTCTGACCCTCCCCCCTCTCATGCTCTCTCTATCTCATTCTCTCTCAAATAAATAAATAAAATCTTTAAAAAAATAAATACATAAATAAATGCGACGAGAAGACCTCCTACCTCTCATTGTTTGCAAATTGTTCTAGTGGAAGCAGCTCCAGCTCAGGCCAAAAAGCACAGACAGCGCAAAATGAAGAGCCCTCAGGACCTCAAACCTTTTCTGGACTGGAAGCAGGCTGAGAAAGTTGCTGAATTCCAAACTGTTCTCTTACAGAAAAGGATATGGGTGGAATAGAGCGCAGAGGATAGAGCCTAAAGCTTTGACAGAGTCCTAGGAAGCAGCCCTAGTCCCTAATCAAGAGAGGGGGACATGCGCCCAGCTGGCTTTCAGAATTGCTGTGGACCAGCGACCGCGTCTTGCCCGCCCCTTTTTGAGTGGGCATGTTATCGGGGGTCCCCTATGCCTGCCTCCTCTCTGTAGGTTCCGTGTGTAATTGACCCGTAACTTGCCTGTAAATGTGTTCAGCTGGAGGCCCCTGCACTTGAGCAACCTTGCCTGCCCCTGTGTTGAGTTAGAGGATGTGATCCTGGAGCGCAAGCCTGTGTCTGGTGCTGTCACTCAGGACCAGGCTCCCGGGAATTGCTGGCTTTTGCATGGGAGCGGAACACAGAGAATGTGTGGGCAGAGACTGTGGCAATTTTAAAACATGGCCCACACATTCCTTGACCCTCCTCCTTTGGGATGGGGGAAGCTATGTCCCCTTGAATCTGGGTCTGTGGCTACTTGAACAATTCCTGAGCCCTTGCTTTAAGTGGGAGCTTCCATCTCCTGTCTCTGGGACACGGGGGTGGGCAGAGCGATGCCCTCAAAGAGGTCCACGCCCTGCTCCCTGGAAGCTACCCACACTGTTGCGTTACGTGGCCAAAGGAACACTGAAGATGAATTAAGGGCTTTAAAACAGGGAGTGGATCTGGGGTTGCCCAGGTGAGCCTGGTGTAATCACATGGGCCCTTCAGCAGAAGGGGAAGGCGGAAGAGGGGTTGAGGCAGTATGATGAGGAAGAGGCAGGAGACATGTGAAGCTTGCAGATGGAGGGAGAGTGCCCCGAGGCGGCAAAGAGAGGTGCCTCTAGGAGCCGGGAACGGCCTCGCTGACAGCCAGCTCAGGACGGGGAGCTCAGTCCTAGGACTGCAAGGAATTGAACTCTGCTCACCGCCTCCAAGTACAGGAGATGGGTTCTCCCCTGGAGCCTCCAGAGAGGACCACAGCCCTGCCAACACCTGAGACCCACGCCAGACCTCAAGCGGCAGGACTGTGAGATCATCAATTTCTGTTATTTTTAGCTGCTGTGTGTGGCAATTTGTTAGAGCAGCAACCAAAAACTGAATACCCAAGCTCACCTTTGGATGGGAGCTCCTCTGCGGGGAGGAAACCCCCGCGGCCCCATGGGGGAGGCCCACGCGGAGAGAAACCGGCAGCCAGCCCCAGCTCGCCAACCCCGAGTGAACCTCCTCGGAAGGGGACCGTCCAGCCAGCCGGTCGAGTCACCCCTGTGGAGTGCAAACAAGCTGTTCCTGCAGATTCCTGTTCCGACTTCAGACTCGCGAACAAAATCGTGGTGGTGGTGGTTTTAAGCCTAAAACCACGTGTAGCGTGGCTTGTCACGCAGCAGTAGACACCCGGAACATACAGACGTGTGTGGAGAGGACACGTGCGCCGGGAGGCCCGGGCCTTTTGTGCCGGTCACGGTGGCAGAAATAAAGGGACTATGAGAAGAGTCGGGATGGCCCTGAGGGAGGCATGGTGCTCAGGCGAGTGCAGGGGGACCGTGGGGAAGCAGCGGCTGAACTGGGGGTCACTCGTACCACTGGAGGAATGTGGGCCCGGTGGCACCCAGCCCCAGAGGTGCTTTTTGACTCTTCTTCATGGTAAACCTAAGGCCATGCAATATACACTCTTCTGCAAACATACGTCGTGACACGCTTGTTAAAATACGGAGCACAACTGGAGAGGGTGAGCACAGAGCGCCCTTTGGGGGAGTTGTGCCATAAGGGAGACCAGAGAACACGGTCCATAACTTCAGGAGCCTGAGGGAACCCGACTTGGGTGTGTGTGTTCAGAGAGGGGAACAGGACAACAGATCCGGGTGCGCGTGGGAATGATGCATCTCAAGGCCCAATGAATACGCCCCAAGTGAGGTATTAAAAGGTTGGCAAGGGGCGCCTGGGTGGCTCAGTCGTGAAGCGTCTGCCTTCGGCTCAGGTCATGATTCCAGGGTCCTGGGATCGAGCCCCGCATCGGGCTCCCTGCTCGGCGGGAAGCCTGCTTCTCCCTCTCCCACTCCCCCTGCTTGTGTTCCCCTTTCTCGCTGTGTCTTTCTCTGTCAAATAAATAAAATCTTTAAAAAAAAAAAAAGGTTGGCAAAAGCTGCAGCTAACAGGAAAAGCTATTGCTCGCGCTGCTTTACACCCATCCCCCTTCTGCCCAAATGGGGAAATTGCGGCCCTCCACTTGGGGGGCTGAGTCTGAGGCTCAGGGGAGGAGGGCTTCACAGCCCAATTCGGACCAGTCCCTCCTCTGGTCGGCTCTCCTCTTCAACTCCCCACCGCACTCGGCGCAGTACCTGCAACGCTGCTCCTGGGGAATCAGTCCTCAGTGGGTACAAGACAGTCCTGTCGCTGTTTCGTGGAGTCATTTTTATGAATTCCATGTCCCGAGAATCCACCAAACTCTTTCCCACCTCAAGGAATACTGAGCTGAATCAGTCTTTCAAAAAAAAAAATGTTTTTAAGGGGAGGGCATTTGGGGCGCCTGGGTGGCTCAGTCGGTCAAGCGTCTGCCTTCTGCTCTGGGACTGATCCCAGGGTCCTGGGATCGAGCCCCACATCGGGCTCCCTGCTCCCTCTCCCTCTGCCCCTCCCCCCCACTTGTGCTCTCTCTCTCTCTCTCAAATAGGTATCTTAAAAAAAAAAAACGCCTCTTTGGGGTGCCTGAGTGGCTCAGTCCTTAAGCGTCTGCCTTCAGCTCAGGTCATGACCCCAGGGTTCTGGAATCGAGCCCCACGTCGGGCTCCCTGCTTAGTGGGGAGCCTGCTTCTCCCTCTCCCACTCCCCCGCTTGTGTTCCCTCTCTCGCTGTGTCTCTGTCAAATAAATAAAATATTAAAAAACAAACAAACAAAAAAACCCCGCCTCTTTAAGTGAGGATATTTATCCGGACTGGTGCAGCTGCAGACAGCACCAGGGAATAACTCCAGGCCTAGCCCCAGCCCCTCCCCCAAGCGAGCCCACCTGCAGAGACGGGCTCTTCAGCTTCTCCCAGGCCCTTCCAGTGCCTCTCTGGCTTGAGAGACCTTTTTATGGTGCATAAAACCCAAGCGCCCCGACAGAGCCAGGGCCTGAAATCCTGTTAGTCTCCTAGAAAGGCCAGTCTCGTAAGCTGGGTCCCAGACACAGATTGTGGGGTTGAAGAGGGGCGGGGGAGTCTCAGTCTGGTTTTGACCCTAGTGAGCAAGGTTAGATTCCATTATCTCTATGTTCCCTGCCAATCTGAAGGTTCTAGCTTCTGCAGAGAGGTCTCTCCCTAAACGGACTGGACCAGGAGAGTTCTTGACTCCTCCTGATGTTAGAATCGCCTGGAGAAGGCTTCACACAGAACAGCCCTGCTCACCAACCGAACCACAACCTCTGAGCAGCAGGCCTGGGCACGAGTATGCAAGCCGGGTAGAAAACTTGGACTTGACACTTGGGATGGTCAGAGTCAGGGACATTTTTTTTTTTTAATTTTTAAAAGATCTTATTTATTGGGGGGAGGCACAAGGGGAGGGAGAGAGGTAGACTCCACGTAGAGCACACAGCTGGATGTGGGGCTCCATCTCATGACCCTGAGACCACGACCTGACCCCAACCCAAGAGTCCCACGCAACCAAGAGTCAGAAGCTCAACGGACTGAGCCACCCACGCGCCCCAAAAGAGTCAGGGACACTTTCAAGAGCACACACGTGCTTCTGCCATATCCCTGGCCTTCATGGTAGAGATTGGCAAGTGTTCATTTACGCTTTACTCTGAAGAGTGGTGCTCCTCCCACAGGCTTGTTCAGAAGCACTGACAGGATGGCCTGATACCATTTTTACTTATTTAGTAGTTATAGTAACAGGGAAAGACCCATAAATAACATACATGACAGTTATGTAACAGAAACAGAGACCAGGCATGATCCAGTTTTAAAAAAATTTATTAAAATGTCTCTTTGCAACTAACAGGGTCATCTTACCCTCTTTGTTGGCCCCAACATCTGCATTCTGCTAACTGGGTTTTAACGGACTACCTACAGAAAATCCCAGCCTTAGATTTCTATCCAAATAGAACTACACTCCGCAGTAAGAGATGGGGGCGGGAGAGCGAGGGAGGATAGGTGTTTGCTTGCAGACTTTCTCCAGACATAGAACTTGTGGGTGCTGTCACTAGGGCGCTGTCCTTTGTCCCCCGCCCCAGGCCCCTCCGGAGGGTCAGAACCAATGCTCTCATTACAGGGTTCTTGTCTCACGGGGTCCAAGAATGAATCTGACGGACACAAAAGGGTGAAGCAAAAGTTTATTCAGTGAAGATGGAAACAGAAAGGAAAGAAAAAGCCCTCTCAAGTGAGAGGGGTCCCGAATGGGTTGCCACTGAGGGCTTTTATGGTCGGTCTTTTATAGAAAATTGATCAGGGAACTTCAATCTTCTTGACGTCACCACTGAGAGCACCATGATTACTTCTCCTTTGAATATCTCGCCTCTGAGGTTTAAGACAAACGAGGTGCTCTGGTTATGTTCCCTCATCTCTGGTTTCCTTACGCCTCAGCATTTTGGGGATTTTTGGTGAGCCTGATCAGGTAGCCCCCTACCTGTCTCTCCCTTCCTAGTCCCGCCTGTCTCTTACTCTCATCCTAACTTCCAGGGTTTGCAACCACAACCCTGCACTGGACTCCCCACATCACTGACTGACGTGGCTGACTCTGACCTCTGTCTGACCTTGCTCCTCACCTTGTAATGAAACTCTCACGTGTGTGTACCCAGACTGGGCTCGATTCTGCTCACCTTTTCCCACTTTCCTGCCCGCCTTTTCCCACTCCTGATCCTGAATCTACTTGGTCTTTCGTTCTCTATTACCATTAATGGAGTGAGCGCCTACTGTGTACCAGAAACCTACTGTGTACCAGGCACTGTAATGGGTGTTTTGTTTTGTTTTTTAAAATTATTTATTTGACAGAGAGAGACACAGCAAGAGAGGGAACACAAGCAGGAGGAGTGTGAGAGGGAGAAGCAGGCTTCCCGCAGAGCAAGGAGCCCGGTGCGGGGCTCGATCCCAGGACCCCGGGATCATGACCTGAGCTGAAGGCAGACACTTAACGACTGAGCCACCCAGGCGCCCTGTAATGGGTGTTTTGTAAACATTATTCCTACTATCCACAACCCTACAAAACAAATATATATATATTTTTTAAAGATTTTATTTATTTGAGAGAGAGGATGAGAGGAGAGAGCACATGAGAGGGGGGAGGGTCAGAGGGAGAAGCAGACCCCTGCTGAGCAGGGAGCCCGATGTGGGACTCGATCCCGGGACTCCAGGATCATGACCTGAGCCGAAGGCAGTCGCTTAACCAACTGAGCCACCCAGGCGCCCCCTACAAAACAAATATTGTTCCCACTTCACAGCTGGAGAAAGGTTACTACTCAAGGTCCGGTCATGGTAGGTGCAGGGTGGGATCCAAGCCAGACACAAGTGGTGAATGAATCCCACTATCAGCAGAAGTCCCTTTTGAGGGGGTGGGGTGAGGATCAACACCATAAGGCGTATGATGTTTGGGTTTAACATGAACATATTTGCATTTTAAAGTGTGAACAGTGTCTTCCTGAGATCTTTAAAGAGCACAGTAGACATCTCTAAGAAGAAGCCCTATTCCTTTAGTTAACTCTAATAGCTGAAAACAAACTTTCCAAAACCTGTAGTAAGAAAACCCACAAGAAAGTTATAAAAATATTTTATTTAAACATTAAGGAAAAAATTATACATACTTAAAAATTATTAAAAAAATGATTTAAAAAATTATACATACTTAAAATGATTAAAATGATAAATAAACAAATGCTAGAAACACAGGAATTTACACATGATGAAATCTAAAGTGATATGAACACATAAAATGCTTCCAAATGGTCCTCTCACCTAACAAGACTATTACAAAACTGAGAAATATAGTAATTGCTGAGGCTGGGTTAAAGGCACAGGACACGATCATTCCTTTATATACACCCAGTGATTGTATACAACCAAAGAGCAAACAACTTATCTGCAATTTTGGGAGGACATCATGTACCTATAATGAAACGCTGCTTAAATGTTTACACCAATACTTTCCCCAATGATTCAAACAGATTAACACTGCAAACCAACTACTTCTATTTTGAATTTGAAAAATTCAATAATTATTGAGTTTAAGAACAGGCAAAAGAGCTTGAATTTATTCTGATTTCAACCAGACTGCAAAGTTAAAATTTTTCCCAGGAAACCACTCACTTCCTCGATGCAAAAACGCACTGTAGCATTTCCATTACGTCTGCGAAGCTTTCAGCCAGCTGGGGGTTGAAGCGTTCACACTGACGCGCTCTAAAACCTGAAAGGAAACGAGCATTGATATCCGATGTGAGACATTCTATCTTCAGCTTCTGGATCTGTTGTGAGAAGCACAGTTTAGTCCACATGTCTACAACATCTCTGGCTCTCCATTACCAAATATAAATTCACATCAGCAGGAAGTCAAAAGCTCCTGAACATGTGTAAAATGTCAAAACTCAACAGCCAAAAATGTTAACGACACCTGAGAGAAGGGGAGAGGCAGGACACGCGGTCAGGTGAGGCGACGTCTTGTGGTGACACACCTGAACCGGGAGAAAGGGCTACAGAGAGAGGCCAGGTGGCCCCGGACACAGCACAGCATGTGGAGGGGACTCTCCACCCCAGCGCGGTCAGGGCCATGACAGCGACGACTTGCAGCCCGGGAGCGATGACATTATGTCCGTTTCTCCTTTAAAATGCCGAAGTTGGGGGCGGGGCGCGCCTGGGTGGCTCAGCCAGTTAAGCACCTGCCTTCAGCTCAGGTCATGATCGTGACGTCCTAGGACTGGGCCCCACATCAGACTCCACACTCAGCGGGGAGCCTGCTTCTCCGTCTCCCTCTGCAGCTCCCCCCAACTAGTGCGCTCCCTCCTTCTCTCTCTCAAATAAATCTTTAAAAAGAAAAAATAAAGCTCCAAAGGGAGCACATGCTGTTAGCTGAAGCCAGTTTTCTTTAGCACCCCAGTCATTTACTTAGTATATATTAACTTTTACTTCTCTGGGCCTGTTTTCATGCCTGTAAAGTGATGCACCAAGTAGATGTCCTCCAAGCTCTGAAGTAAGTGACGGGAAGGGAGGGGCTGCCTCGGTCTTTCTCCCCATGTCCCTCAGCACGCAGAGGGAGTGTTCTCAATACATATTTGTGTGATAAATGAGTCATCTGATACTCGACAAACAGACCCCACTGTACAAGGCAGCGGGCCCAGGGGGGCAGTTGTTGGTGGAGAGGAAGAAATCCTATAAGGAACATGGAAGGAAAAGGTTGATGCATCGTCCGTTAGGAAGCAGCCAGAACAGTCAGAGTGGGTTAGAGTGCCCGTTCTTCCTACGTTGCCAATCCGTCAGAACGACCTGGCCAGTCGTCACGTGTGTATCAGGTGATGGAAGCTGACTTCAGGAGAAAATAACCTACAGCGTGAACTTTTCCATACTGGAGGGTGCAGATACTGTCTTGGTGACATCTCTGAAGGGTGGGTGCCATATCGAAGAAGCGCTAAATTATGCAAAAGGAAAGGGGACTCAGTCCCTTTCATCTCAGAGTTCAGTGAATAAACAGTTGCTAAGTAGTCTGCCATTGGTGGGCCGCCACCTGAAAACTGTCATAGAGGAAGTCACTGTTCCAATGAGTTCAATATTAGAAATACCATTCCAGAACTCCTACCTTTAGAAATCATCCAAGGAGTGAGATGAGCATCACAACCCCCATGAACTGAGTAAACAACACCAGCGGGGTGAGGAAGGACCACACATGCCACAGAGCAACGTTGAAGCTGAAAAGGACAAAGCGCACACAGTTAGCAACTCCGGCTGCAGTCTACACACACAACCCACGGTGGAATCTAGGAGAACCCACTGTTCCTCAGTCTGGGGAAGTTTATCTAGCCAGCAACTTTATATGCATGTCATGTTTCTCCACCATGTGATTTAGCCCAAAGTGGAAATATCTCAAACTCTTCCAAAAGTATTTGGAACTGGAACCGCTAAAGGTCCTCCCATGAGAGCTGCCCAAGAGGAACCCGAGAGTTTAAAAGTCAGTGTCTGTGATGGAATAGGAATGACAGTGGCTACTGCCTTTTACGATCCACACGCCATCAAACGATCACGGTCAAAACAGTTTCAAATATTTTTTTCTTAGAAACAGAAAGAAAAAATAATCACTTATAAGTTGCTATTAAATTTCCTATTGAGGGGTGCCTGGGTGGCTCAGTCGTTAAGCGTCTGCCTTCGGCTCAGGTCATGATCCCAGGATCCTGGGATCGAGCCCCGCATCGGGCTCCCTGCTCCTTGGGAAGCCTGCTTCTCCCTCTCCCACTCCCCCTGCTTGTGTTCCCTCTCTCCCTGTGTCTCTCTCTGTCAAATAAATAAATAAAATCTTAAAAAAAAAAAAAAAAAGAAAACGGTAAAAAAAAATTCCTATTGAGAAAAACACTATTCCTGTCACCAAGGTAAGAATAAGACTGCTTCTAAGTGCAAATGATTTTTATGGACTAAATTTGCCGAACCAGAAGTTACTTAGCGAAAACTGTAGTCAATTAAATTAAGATTTTAATGTGTAACACTTTGATAAAGAGAACTTTAAACAGCTACAATCCCACTGTTCTAAAAACTAACATTTCTGGGGTGATCTTACTCATATAATATAAAAGAGCACACCTGTCCACCCACGTCACTGAAGGGTTAGTAATGTCCACATTACAAGGTAATAGGTGTCAATACCCTTTAACTTCAAATACAGAAAATTCATCATAAAAAAATGCATTTAAACTGAACATGTACAAAAGTATATGGTTTTTCCAAAATCAAAATTCACTTATTACAGAAAAAGGAAAAAAGCTACAGGAATATACACAACATATAAGAGTAGTTTTTCTCTCTGCCTAGCAGGATCATGGTGATTTCCTTCCTTTGTGTTTTTCTGTAATAGATTTTTCTTCAGTGAGCAAGTATACTTTTATACACATTAAAAAAAATCAATGTTTTTCACTGAATAACTATTAAGAAGGACACTGTGGTGTTTTTATAGCAGCAAAACAGTAAGAACAACTCTAAATCCAACAAGAGCGGGTTAAATAAATCCTGGTTATGTCTATGTAATAATTATGTAACAATTCAAAACAACAAGGCACATCTGTATGTACCAATATGGAAGAATTATCAACCACATGGCTCCATTAAAAAAAAATGAACACTTTGGAAAAGAGGTGGCGCTATTTACTGAAAGTGGAGCTACGTACAATCTACGAGCCAGTAATTTCACTTCTAGAGATATGTACACACACGTGTGAGCATGGATACCTCCAACAGACACATGTGCACGTGTGCACCAGAGTCCTAGTCCATAACGTTAACAGCATCCTTAAAAACATCACCAAACTGGAAATAATCCAAATGCTATGGACAGTAGAGCCGAAGAGCTGGAATTCAGTGACAGGCTGGAATGCTACCCAGCAGTGAGCAGCCGTGATACACAAGGCAGATCCAACGGGAGATGGGGTGACACAGGATGAGACTGAGACATGAGGCAGGAACAAAAGTGAGGCTTTGCACACGCCCATAAAGCCCCGTCCAAACCACAACTCCACTCATGGCGACACGTTTTCTTTCACGATACAGGAAAGACAGCAGCTTTCCCTGTGTCTCTGAAGTTTTGAACAGGAGAGTAATAAACAGCATACATAATATTGCGTGTAAACCGCCAAATGTAAAAGAACACACAATATATGACTCCATTTCTATCCAGTTCAAAAACAGACAAAACAAAAATAAGAGTATTTAAGAGATGCAAAAGAAATCAAGTCCCACACAGGTCGGGGCAGTGTCTGTCCCTGGGCAGGAAGGATGGTGCCTGGGGGTGGGGGTGGGATTCTGGGGCTGGAACGGTTCTCCTTCTTGACCTGGGTGGGCTTTCATCAATGCATCTCTTTTTTTTTTTTTTAATATTTTATTTATTTATTTGACAGAGAGAGACACAGCGAGAGAGGGAACACAAGCAGGGGGAGTGGGAGAGGGAGAAGCAGGCTTCCCGCCGAGCAGGGAGCCCAATGCGGGGCTCGATCCTAGGACCCTGGGATCATGACCTGAGCCGAAGGCAGACGCTTAACGACTGAGCCACCCAGGCATCCCATCAATGCATCTCTTAACTCGTTCAGCTGTACAATTTAGTGTTTTCCACTTTCTTTTTTTTTTTTTTTAAAGATTTTATTTATTTATTTGAGAGAGAGGATGAGAGGAGAGAGCACATGAGAGGGGGGAGGGTCAGAGGGAGAAGCAGACTCCCTGCCGAGCAGGGAGCCCGATGCGGGACTCGATCCCGGGACTCCAGGACCATGACCTGAGCCGAAGGCAGTTGCTTAACCAACTGAGCCACCCAGGCGCCCTGTTTTCCACTTTCTATATGTATTATATTTCACAACGAAAATGACTGAAAAAGCAAAATGCAGAATATATATAGCATGTCACCATTTGTGTATTAAATAGCTAAATATATACAGAAAGATCCTACTGGAAAGGGACTCCAAGACCAGCAATGACAGGAGGCCATTTTCCCATTACTCCTTTCCTTTACATTTTGGACCATGTACATCAGCACCGATCAAAAACCGTTTTATTCCTGTTAGTCATTTCAAAGTTAACTTACCAAATCCCGGCCGTGATAAAAGTAGCAGTTGTGATGGGTATCAAGGTGGGGTACTTGACGTCATAATCTTCAATTCCATGACACCACTCCAGGTAGAGGATGCAGTAACATGCAATCGACAGGCTGAGGAGCAGCAGGGCGCCGCCAAAGACAAACCAACTGCGAGACAAAAGCGACAGGAGGGCTGACAACACTTAGCGAGTGAGCACACGTCTTAAACGTTCTCACGGACAGCCTAACAATCGATTTTCACGGGGAGTATCAGCTGGGCAAGGGGCCCGGAGGGACCCACCGCTCCTCAGTCCCAGCTTTCAGAAGGCCTCTATCTACTAGGAGATGGGGTGAGACAGGAGGCCAGCACATGCAGCAGCAAGAAAGTGAGGCTTTAAACACTCGTGTGCTGTGCACGCTCCAAAACCACGACCCAAAGCACAAGTGAGCTCACGGCGACGTGTCTGCTTTCACGATCCAGGAGAGACAGCAGCTTTCTGTCTCTTTCTGAAGATCTGAGTGTGACAGTAAGAAACAAGGGCCATGAACTCCTCCAAGTCAAGGAGGGTTTTGGGGAATACGGACAATCAATTTGGAAGACGGTTTCTTCAAACTGCCTCTCACAACAGGTTTCTTAGGGAAACACACCCATTTTGAGAAGAGCTCCAACCCTCCAAGGGGCAGTGGCTTTTTCTCACTTCTCATTCTACCCAAGAGCCAACTCTGCGTGTGAAGGCAGCCTCCTCGCCCCTGCTGGTCAGGGGAGGAGGCCAGATTTGGGGAACGAAGCCCTTCTCCTGTTTCCCAATGTCCCCATTATCTTTCGCTTCTCTGAGGGGAAAACACCAGTGTTCTGCGTAGATGAGAGAAGGGTCACAGGGGGGCTGGAACAGTCAAGTGACACTGGCAGTGAGTGCACATCCAACCGTGGCAAGGTTCCAGATTCCTTTAAGTCATTTTATGACGCTGGGTTCTGGGATTAATGATGAGAGGTGGGAGGGTGCAGCCTTTCACATCTGCTGGTCTGGGTTTGGATCTCACTCCAGCAGGACTAGTTTTGTGGCTCTGGGCAAATTACTTAACCTCACGGGGCTTTGGAAACATTACCAGGACTTATAGGAGAGCTGTGAGAGTCACACAGCTGCTCAGAAAAGTGCCTCCCACATAGTTAATGCCAAGTGGTAATCATCACTATTCCAGAGGGGATCCATGAAAAAAAAATATTTCCATGTTCCTCTTCAAAGAGGTCTTCAAAGACCTCTCTTCCGCTAGTGTGCATTCTCAACAGGGGCGATGTTGCCCCCAAAGTGAGGAAATAATCTTATTCTTTCTGCACATACAAAGCACAGATACTCATACAGTATGTAAGGGAGCACTAAGGAATAGCATGTCTTGCAAAGGCTCCTTAGGAGGTGCTAACAAAGGTTGAGGAACACCGTTAGTGACCTCCTTGCTTGGTCAGGATCCTTCTGTTCGTCCGTTTTTAACTTCATATAGAATCCTAGCACGGCCATGGAGTCCCGATATGGTAGAGGATAGAAACAGTTGAAGAACTTGCCTGAATCAAAACGATACCGCAAGTCAGTGGCCCTCAACCCTGGGTGTGTATCAGTCATTGCAACATTCCAAAAGGAAGCTAACTTGCCCCAGCCTCCCAGATTCTGGCTTGGTGGGTATGAAGAAGAGCCTGGGCATCTGGGATGGTAATTTCCATCATAGTTTCAATTAGCTCCTCGGTTCACACACAAACACACACACACACACACACACACAGACACACACCCAGCAGTTTCCTAAAAATTGACATTTTCAAAGCATCATGATGTTTCACTTTAATGCTGACCTGTCTCTCCTATCTTTGAACATATAATCTTACAACCTTGCATAGATTAAAAAAATTTTTTTGAGAGAGAGAGAGAGCATACGCCAGCTGGGGCAATGGTGTGTGGGGAGGAGGGAGCAGAGAGAATCTTAAGCAGGCTCCGTGCTCAGCACAAGGCCTGACGCAGGACTCAATCTTAACAACCCTGAGACCATAACCTGAGCTGAAAGAGTCAGACCCTCAACCGACTGAGCCATCCAGGTACCCCTAACCTTGCACAGATTTAAAGAACCCTAATGCCTCGAGCTTCTGAACTTGGGCTAACGGTGGGGCAAGAAATAAGCAATGACCTCAGGTATCAGAAGAATGAACCATATGCAAGAAAGCAGATCACGGCCCGCACTCCCTCCCAGGTATTGCTCTCATCGCACGGCTCCAACTCCCCACCGCTTACTGAGGCCCTCAGCAAGAATCCAGGGCTGCTCAAAATCGTCAGCCTGTGGGTATCCGTTCATGTCTTTTTTATCTAAGGGGACGCTTTTCTGAGGCCAGGCCTGTGACTTCTACTTCCTTCTCCTGCTCCAAGGCCTGGCTCCAGATTCCGAGTCCTGGCTCTGCCACATGACCGTGTGTGCCTCCAGCACCTTTTACGTGTAACTACTTATCCCTTACCTCACCAATTCCTTAAACTAGTGAGAATACTTAATATAAGGCGACAGAGGTAAATCCTGTGCATAAACTTACACAGCACCCACCACATGACCGATTTATCCATCCTGGACCGTAAGGGACTGGTGAGGGGCTAGACATGTGCCTTAATCATCGCCATCACATCACAGGCTCTCATGACACATCTGAATAACAAAGATACAGCTGCTACTGCTGGTGGGCAAAGTAACCATTCTCTCTTTTCCCAGCCCAGTTTCTAAACCAACTGAGAGACACGCAGGAGTTAGGCTGATGAGGTCAACTGTCAGCTTTTTTTTTTTTTTTTACTGATGGAGCTACAGGAAGATGGCTTTGGTGACCAGACATACCCACCAGGCTCCAAGTTGATGTGAAAACCTAGAGACCCTCGCATGTCGGGGCTGCCCCCAGAAATGACGGCAGAGAAAAGGAGACTGGAATCTGTGCTTCCAATGGGCAGCTGGATCCCAAGAGAAAGACGGTGCTGAGCGACACGTCTGGTTCTTCATCCCAGATCAGTCAGGGAAGGAACAAGGAGGGCAAAGGGCAGAAAGATGGGAGTGTTTAAGGAAAGCTCCAGCTCACAGGAATGAGGAAAGAGAGAACAAGCTCTTTCCCTCCAACAGTTTAAAGTCCCATATGCCTTTCTCCTGACTGCGTGCATCTCCTGGCTCTCCCTCCAATGGTCACCGATCTTCCTGAAGGACTTTGAAGAAAAGGTAACGTGGAATCAAACAGTCCTATCCACACCTTTCTAGCCCTGCTGCTCCTTGTGAACAATTGTGCTCTCATCCTATGCAAACCACCCCCCAATGCCAGTTCCAATGGTCATCAACATCTCCCCCTCTTTGTTCTGCTATGGGGGGCCTCCAGAACATTGTCCAATGTTCAGTGAGGACTCAGACCTAATTCACAACCTTGTCCCCCATGTCAGCTCCTGAGATTATACCAAAGAGATCCCAATCCTCCTGAATGACTGATGATTTGACATCAGCTCCCAACTCCTCCCTTGAGTGACATCAACTCTAATTCAATCACTCCCTGTAGTTACCTTATTAGCTGTAACTACTCTCTGAAAACAAGCTCTGAGACCCAGTTCTTACTCACCACAGTCCTCACCCCCTCCTCCCAGTGCTCCTACACTTTATCTTCAGAGAGACCATCAGGCAGAATCTTTCTTCTTCCATCTTTTACAAATGGATTAGGTTCTTAAATTCACTACCTTTGCCATTCTACAATACACTTGTGCTGAAAGGCATACTGAAATACTTCCCAGGCTCATACGTTCTGCTGTACATGTCCAAAGCACACACTCTCTTACTCACCTTTGTATCACTAGTACCTCTAACACGGTGCCTGGCAGGAAGTAAGACCTTTCTAAACATTTGCAAAATTCAACTGACAAAACAGAACGTGAAAAATAAGATGATGGTGCTTAACTTAGAAAGCAATAAAGTTTTCTCACCTACTAGTGTGAAAGTTTTCTTTAATGGTTTTAAAGAAATCAACGTAGTAGGTCACAACAATGGATGCCAAAATCCAGAATCCAGAATGGATATTAAGTCTTGGAAGAGGTTTCTCCTTTTTTTCAACAGCTGTAGTGGCTTCTGCAAATAAGGAAGATTTTAACTTATCAAGTTACCATAAATTTATAAGGAAAAAAATAGCTATTTTAAGCTGGATAAAATAATTTCCTGGACCTTTCCAAAACCCAGATTCTCTCCAATTACAGTACCAATTTCTTCTGAACAACCACCCAAATGGGTTTATATATGCAGAAGTAATTAATAGGAACCTGCCATAAAACATATTCAATATAGGAAACTTTTTCCCTCTAAACGGATTTTAAAATCAAATTTACAATTATTATCGTCTTTTGGAAAGAATGACACCACCGGGTAGTGTAGAATTTTAGAATTACGTTTCATATATTGCCTAAGAAAGCAGTTAGTCTTGTTAATTAAGAAAAATGCAGACATCAGACATTACAGCACAAAATGGACTTGTAATTTCCCCCAAAATACTACTTTTAACTACATATTTTAATTATTGCAAACAAACACAACCTTTTGAGGCAGCTCAAAAGTGGCAAGGGCACACTGGAGGTCTAGTCTTGGCACAGTACTATCTAGACAGGTGATGGACAAATCAAATTTCTTCCATTTGAGACCCAATCTGAAAGAAAAGGTGACTCGGGTTGGGTCTGATGAGTTATTTCTAACAAGTTCACCAGATGAGTGACATGCCCTCTCTCTCAGTTCTTGTGAGAACCACTGGAATACAATTGAGGTCCCCAACCTTTAGCAAGCTATCAGAATCCCCAGGAGGCATGTTCATATTATAAATTCTGGGAGATAGCCTCAAAATTTATAAATAAGCATGCCTGGGCGTGATTTCTGTTTATTTTTAAAAGGGTAATAAATGTACATGACTTACAACATACAGGAAAACAAGATCCGCAATGAAATCTCCTATCCTTAACCCTAGTTTTTCAACCCCAAAGCAATTACCAATACCAACTTCTATGAATTCTTCCATATTCTATGTATTTACAGGAGAACACACATCACACGTTACCAGGTTCGTACCCAAATGGTGGCATACCATACTTTGTTCTGCGCTTCCCTCTGAAAATCATCCACCCTGGTAAAAAAGAAAAAAGTCTGCCTGCTGTGTCATGTATGTATTTAACCAGCTCTCTGCTTATGGGCAATTAGGTATTTTCAGCCGTTCGCTATTACAAGCAAAGCTGAGGTTAAACAAGTTGCACATAGTCGTCGGGTTTTGGTAAGAGTATAATTCTTCGGTAGATTCTTAGAAATACAACCGGACGGCATTTATTTTAATGGATATTACGAAACAGGTGTTAAACCAGCTCTCCTGAGAATGCTGAAGCGCAGCTGGGATGAAGATGCGCGGGGCTACGCGATCACTAGGAATCTTTCATTAGGCTAAGTACCCGACTTGCAAAATTACTTGGCAAGCCTTGAAAAACAAAACCCGGTCCCTCCTGCCAGGGCAGGGCTGCGGGAGGCCCGCGGAGCCGGCCGTTTCCGGGCGCCTCGACTCCGGCCACCTCGGCGCGGCTCGGGGCGCGCCCGGGGGAGCGCCTCACCCGGCCCGGCGTAGCCCTCGCTGTCCAGCGGGGCCTCGGTGTCCGGTGGGAACAGGTATCGCCGCCGGAGCTGCTCCCGGGCCCGCGTAGCGTCCATCTTGGCACCTCCCAGAAGCGCGACGGAAGTGACGCAATCGGATCGCTGCAGAAGGAAGTTCCGCGATCGGATCCGCGACGGGGGACCTTCTACTGTGAGGGGTGGGGATTATGTAGTATTCGAGGTTTTAGTTGGTGAGAATCTTGGGTGGGGACGGCTTCGCAACCTCCAAGTTCGAGTACGCAAACATGATTTGAATTTCAAAATACTGATCCTGCCTTTCCGAAGCTCCCGCAAGTGGATTCCGGCCTACGGATGCCCAGAAGGACCAAGCTTACTAATGCCGCCGAACGCGTGCCAGGCGAGGGGGCGCGGCTAAGCGGCGCCTCTTTCCCTCGGCTCTTTCCGGCCCGAGCCTCCTCCGACTCCCCTGTTCCCGAAGCGTCTTAGCACCCCGGTTTCTTCTCTGCTCCTCCTCTTCAGGAGTCGCCCAGCTAGACTTGAAAGGGCCAAAGGCAGCCCCGGGAGGACGAAAGGCCAGCCGGCCTGTCCCAGGTGCCTGCTGCCGAGCCTCGGGCCTGACCCCTTCCGCTTGGATGGGCTTGGGCAAGAGATAAACCTGTCTGGGCCTGTATCCTCTTCGGCACCACGGGGGTTATACCTGCCTATACCTTGGATCTGTTGTGGGGTTTAAGCGGGGAGCACCCCTGTGTGGTTCATGTTAGCCCCCTCCTTCTGACTCGTGAGAAATTGCTCCCGCCGGGAACATGGGAGCCAAATTTGTACTTGCCCGGAGAACTGCCGCTTCCCATCACGCCCATCAACCAAAAAAAGAGACGTGTCACGAATTCCCCAGCTTTTCTCTAGCAGTAGTCCGGTTTATTACTCTCCTACCCCGTGCTACGCATCACGTGTTGAGAAATTTTGTGCTTAACCACTGAAACATGATTACTGAGCACCTGCTCCTTACTGGGAACTGTTAAGACCCCGTGCTCCGCAATGGAGGTAAAGATGAGTAAGACATGACGTTGCCCTTGCGCAGCTCCCGGACCAAAGATGACGGCAGAGAACTCCTACAGTGTAGTGCAGTGTTTATAAATGTACAGAAGCGTTTTTTTTTTTATTAATTCAGTCAGCATTTTCTGAGCAGCTGTATCCGCTAAAGTGCTGACGACAGAGGTGAATTAGAATCTAGTGGAGGAGTTGATTTCAATACAAGGCCGTAATAGAAATACTGTATGTGGGGTTATGGAGGCACCAAATAAAGGGCGGTGTGCTCTGCTGGGCGTGTGGGCAGCAGGGACAGTGGCTTGAGGTGGATTGAGTACAGGGGTGGGTAGCCCAGAAAGCAACCCGGGAAGTAAAATTTGAATTAATAAGCACTCCGGTATCTTCTATATGTCATGAGTATTTGCAGAAGAGATGTAATAAATATTCAAGAGAAGAATGTCAAGTTTCTGCTGGTTGGCTTCTGTCATTCCTTCAGCTTTTCTAGCGAAGGAGCAAAGGATGTAATAGCTGGGCAGATCATATGGCCTTTGTACACAATACCTCCTTTTTTCTCTTTCTTTTCAGACTCCTCAAGAACCAGGGTTCATCAATTCAAAGCCAGCTGAGGTCTTTGCCCTCCCCTCTTCTCTCTCTTGTACAGGGTTAGAAGCCTTGTCAACAGGAAGTGAATTCCTCCTATCAAATACAGTCTTCTGTTGATTGTCTCCTTGCAAAAAGGTCAGTGCTGGGTCTCCCTTGTAACTGAATATTCCCCAGAGCATCACAGTGATTCCAGGGTTTCCATATGTAGTATGTTCAGGTCAGATCTGGTTTCCCCTTTGATGGTTTCAGGGTCTTTGTATTTGGATCTGAAGTCCTTTTAGCCTTTTTCCCCTGATATTTTTAATGGCACTACTCATACACCATAATGATGATACTTAAAAGCAGGTTGGAAAAAGTCCAGTATTTAATGACTGCATTTTCATTGCTGGGGCCAGTTAAATAAGTTCTTAACTGTGTGTTCTGTGTACCTTAATAGATACCTCATATCAGATTGCTACCAACCAAGGGATTTCATTTTCAATGTCAATTACTTATGGGGAAAAATGAAATTGACTATGACCTTTGCTGGCTCTCCTTAGCAACTTGGTTATGTCCAATGTCTTTATAGACTTTTGAATCCTGGCTCCATCATGATGGGTCCTTGGGCAAGGTATTTCATTGTTCTAAGTATCAGTGTCCTCATCTGTGACACAGTAGATAGCAGAGTGATGATAAATGTGTACTGATCGCTTAGCCTAGTGTCTGGCATGTGGTATGCGTCCAAGCAGGTAGTTACTATTCACTACTACTTACTTGGCCTTCCAGATCCTGCTCCCCTCCTGATCAGTTATTCCCTTCTCCATGGGCTCCAGAAAGGATTCTTGTTGTGATTTTAACTTCCGCTTGTGCTCTCCCACCTGATTGTGGGTGACAACCATATCACCCACAATCAGGTCTCAGTCAGGTTCAAGATCTCATGACCCTGAGATCATGACCTAAGCTGAAATCAAGAGTTCGGATGCTTAATCGACTGAGCCACCCAAACACCCCGTTTCTGCCATTTTAATTTTCTTTTCTTTATTAACAGTTTTTTTTCCCCACATATTGTCTATTTGTACGTCATTTTCCTTTGGGGATTTTCATTCTTTGCTTGTTTTTATGGGTCAGAGATGCCCAGTGCCTTGCAAACACCTGGCACGTAGCAGGAATTTCATTGGCCGGTTTTCACCTTGACCCTTGGTCACAGTTGACTGGTCTTTACTGTGAACACACATCCCTTCCTCTGAGAAGCTACTTTTCCTGCTCTCTATAGTAGTCCTGCAGAGTTCTCATGAGACTAAGCCTGTCCTAGGGGAGGACCCCAGACCCAAACCGGACCTAACAGTCCCTGGGACTCGGGCTGGGGCTGTTGGGAAGACCTCCTTTGTTGGTATGATAAGCTGGGAAGTCAATGTGGTCTTGGGGCTGCCCATGGAGGAAGGCTACCTAGGAAGGAAGCTCTGAGATGCAAGCCAAGAGTTGTTGGTAGCATCATTTCAATTCCTGACTCCAGCCAAGCCCTGGTTAACCTAGGTAAGAACACGAGCTCTGGAGCTAGCTGCCTGGCTGACTGGCGTTACTGATTCTGCCATGACTGGCTGTTTCAACGTTGGGCACGCCACATATCCGCTCTTCTGCCTTAGTTTCCTCGCTTGCAAAATGGGTTAAGAATAGCATCTACCTCACAAGATTGGGTAGAGATCAAAAGTATTAATACATGCAAAGCATTTAGAACAGCGTCTGATGCAGAGTAAGTTCTCAATAAGTTTTATC
This sequence comes from Neomonachus schauinslandi, assembly GCF_002201575.2. Taxonomy (NCBI): domain Eukaryota; kingdom Metazoa; phylum Chordata; class Mammalia; order Carnivora; family Phocidae; genus Neomonachus; species Neomonachus schauinslandi. The sequence continues at coordinate 197,308,270 of NC_058404.1, forward strand.
CTCCGTTATTAGTCCATTGCTGAGACATCACCGATTTCTGAGCCAAAAAAAAAACACCAAAAATCATTTTTTAAGAAACAAATGCTACCTAAGTGGTTTTGTGTTACCTGCCCCCTTAAGTTCGGACCAGTCAGCTCTGTCCTCCTGCTGTGCCATGTAGCTGTTGCACTGGGCCCAGCCAGACGGTGAGCAAGTCCAGGAACGAGGTCAGACGTGCAGAACTCTGAGGAAAGCGCCTGGCCTATGGGAAGTACTCAGTAAATGTTCGTTTGTGTCTCTTGGGATACCGCCCTTCATTCCGAAAAGAAAGCCAGTTAAAAAAAAGTCTTTTAATTTTATAAGCAATGCAATGAAGTATAGATTTCTCTTTCTGCACAGCTCCGTTTCCCTGATTAAAGCTGTAGAACTGGAATCACTACATAAAAAGGCATGAACATTTTGAAGGCTTTGATCACCACTTTGAAAACAACCCCCGAATGGGCAGCCTGCGCCACTTTGCATGCCCACCAGCAGCAGGCGGGAGAAACCATCTTCAGCGTTTGCACCAACAACTGGCTTGATGATTTTGGTAAATTTTTCCCAAGTGATAATGGGAGAGGGGTGTCTCTACCATTTTATTTGTTTTTTATTTTTTAAAGATTTATATATTTTAGAGAGAGAGAGCAAATAGGGGGGCGGGGAGAGGGAGAAAGAATCTCAAGCAGACTCAGTGCTGAATGCAAAGCCCAACACAGGGCTCGATCTCACAACCCCGAGATCAGAACCTGAGCCAAAATCAAGAGACAGACACTTAATCGAATGAGCCACCCAAACACCCCGTTTCTGCCATTTTGATTTTCTTTTCTTTATTAACAGTTTTTTTTTTTCACATATTATCTATTTGTACATCATTTTCCTTTGGGGATTTTCATTCTTTTCTTGTTTTTACAGGTCAGGGATGCCTTTGAATATCAGATCTGTGGTCATTATGCTTTTGTCACTTTACTGTTTATCTTTTAAGTCTGATCACATTCATACCTATGTTTAGTTTAGTTTTGTGTTTCTTCACTTGTAGCTTGTGGTGAAGGCAGATTTGGGAACGAGTCCGCTGGGTGGGGTGTAGTTGGAAAGTCCTGGCAGGTGGGAAATGCTCAGTCACTTAGGGGACGTACCACATGATAATTCTACCTGAACCCTCGTCAGATGGACCTAGTCATGCCCTGCCTGTTTGTTAGGCAGCTGGCTATACCAAGAGAGGGTTTTTAGTTAACCACAACTAAAACCAGCCCTAACCAGCCTAAGCAAAACAGTAATGACAACCATAGCAATAACCATTATGATCATAAAATGCATGTGCAATTTTTTTTTGAAGAAGCCTTTTGGAATTCCTCTGAAGTATTTTACAAGATTAGAAGGAAACTAGGATTTCAATCAAGTCTGGGTGAGGATAGCTCCAGGAGCGCCCACATGACTCGGCTTTGAGGATACCGTGTGTCTGAGATGGTGGTGAGCCTGCTGTCACCCTCTGGTCATTGCCACACCAGGGCACACCAGCTTCTGACCCTCGGCATCTGTGTCACTTTGGGGTTTTCTCTGGTCGCGTCCTCCTACAGCAGTGAGAGATGGAATTCTTAGATAAGGGAAATCAGTGGGAGTCCAGAGCCCTGCTGCCCAGACAAGAGCTGCCCCCCGTGAACCTCTAAGGACAGGCAGTGTGCTGTGTTCTGGGTTACGGTGTTGGGGAGAAGAGTGGAGAAGCTTCCTCCAAGCTGCCAGTGGGTCAGGTAGCAGGGAGGTGATCGGCTCAACCACAAGATCAGGACAGGGAAACGGAACATTCCTAAAGCTAGAAGGAGAAGGAGGGGGTAGGGGTGAACTGGCCCAGAATGAGAGGCCAGGTAGGCAGGAATCCTAGAAGGTGTCCCCAAGCATTCCTGAAATTTCTGGCTCTGTGGCCAGTTTGGGAGCAATATTTGGGTCCATTGTGTTCTGTGGAAGGACAGTCTCTTGTTTTAATTGCTCACATTTAAGTTGAGAGCCTCTATCAGGCTTGCAAACCTAGAGAGTAGAGGTGTGTCCTGGCTGACTACCCTCCCTGATGCCCAGAGTCCTCCAGGCTGTTAATGCCAGTCTTGTCCTTGACATGTCTAAATCATTCAGTGCCCAGAATTTGGCCTGTTAATGGTGTGCATGTGATCAAATAAAACAAGCTCTTTTTATTCCTTTAAGAAAACCCACGTATTTTTAATACTATAGTCTACCTCACATTATCATGCATTTCCACTAAGTAAAGAAACATAAAAGCCCTATTTTAGCCATTTCTTGAAAGCTTAATTAGAAGAAGGGATACAGGCTAAATGTACTCAGAAATCCAGTAACCCCGAAGTACATAAATTGCCTAAAACTCTGAAAGGGGCTTTGAGATCACATGACCCATTGTGGAAACCACTTGGAAATCACTGGCCTGGACATTTGCTTAAAAAGCTTTACGTGGAATGTCTTTATAATGATGATCTAAATCATCAATGCTAAGAAAAGGCAGGTGGGGGCGCCTGGGTGGCTCAGTTGGTTAAGCGACTGCCTTCGGCTCAGGTCATGATCCTGGAGTCCTGGGATCGAGTCCCACATCGGGCTCCCTGCTGAGCAGGGAGTCTGCTTCTCCCCCTGACCTTCCCCACTCTCATGCTCTATCTCATTCTCTCTCTCAAATAAATAAATAAAATCTTTAAAAAAAAAAAAAAGAAAGAAAAGGCAGATGGAAACAAGGAGGGAGCTCCTGACCAAAGGGAAATTTGATCAGGAGAAAAAAACAATGATGTCAAGGAGACGGCAGAGTTCACATCCTGATTCTGCTACTCCTGACGTGACCTGAGGCAAGTCACTTAAGCTCTCTGCATCTCCTCATCCACGAAATGGGTGCATTACACCCCCCTCCTGGATTAGTTGAAAGATTTGTGAGACGTACAGATACAGATGTAGATGCAGATGTAAAGGGCTTAGCACTGTGCCCGATACGTAGGCGACTCCGTACGAGGGACCCACTGTCATCGGGGAGGTGGCATCTAGGCAGTGCGGAAAGGCACGTGGTCTGTACCAGTGGGGCAGCAGCAGGTCCCAGCAGTGCAGCCTTGAAGGGGTGAGGCTGGTGGCCTTCCCGTAGGAAGAGGTTAGGCTGTGGAGCGGCACATTATGGATGTGGATGGAAACTGTGGCTGTCTCTGATGGATGGATGCTGATGGAAACAGTGGCTGTCTC